>NW_024080706.1:2910775-2938357 GCF_003009895.1 Hyaena hyaena
AGAGAGAGAGAGAGAGAGAGAGAGAGAGAGAGAATTTTAAGCAGGCTCCATGTCCAGCACAGAGCCCAATGCAGCCATGAGATCATGACCTGAGCCAAAAGCAAGAGTGAGACACTCAACTGACTGAGCCACCCAGGCGTCCATCATTGTTTCTTCCAATAGACATGGCTATAACAATATGTGTCCTCAGTTATCACGAAAACAGTTTTTGCACATGGATCATCGTTGTTGTGAAAGGGTTTCCAGCACCCCAGTATACCTGGGATTATCTTTAGAGAACTGCTCTAAGGAGCTCACAGTCTGATAAAGAAGCCAGACCAGTAGACCGTTCACACAGTACAGGGGGTGGGAGTGGGAAGGACAGCTTCTAACTCCTGCAGACTGTGTGCCAGGAAAGGCTACTTGAAGGATGTAGGACTTGGACTGTGCCCAAGCAGACAGGGCTGAGAAGTGCTTCCCAGGCAGAAAGAATAAAACCTAAGGGGCATAAACGGACTTTTAGGCAACTGCAAGTCTAGCTATGGTGGCAGGTACGGATTGAGGTGGTTCATTCATAAAATACCCAGATCACTAAGCAGTGGAGATGAACTCTGTTGAAGAGTTTGGGTAGGTTTACGTTTTATAAATATCTCTGGCTAAAGAATGAGATTGGTTAGCAGGGGCTAGAAGGAGGGTAGTCAGTTAGGAAGCATGGCTCTAACAACACACAGACCACAAAGAGGGAGGGTGTGAAGTGAGCCAGCAGAGAGAGGGACAGAATTATAAGAGTATGTGAAAATACAACAATCAAGATTTAGTGGCCAAGTAAATGAAGGGAAGGAGCAAAAGAAAAGAATCTGGAATGATTCTCAGATATCTGGCTCCAACAAAAAGGTAGTTGGTCACACTCACTGAAACAGCAAATACAGGTGAGGGGCAGGACTCCAAAGATGAGTCCCCTTTGAGGGAGAAATGCTGAAGTGTCAGCAGCCACAGGCAGTGATATCCAATAAATAGCAGCACATGGGAGTCTCAACCTAAGGACAGAATGGAGAGCCTTTTACAACATCGGTACAAAGGTGGTTGTTAAATTCATAAGTTTGGGAAGAGGCTACCTTAGGAGGCTCTATAGAATAACAGAGCAAAGGGGATTAGACAACTGTCCCAGGATTCAAGCGAGCAGGCAGTCCCTGTGACTCTAGCAGGATCCCTTTCCAGGGAGGAGTGGGCAGTGGAAGGGAGTTAAGTTAAGTTAAGGAGCGAAAGAGACAATGAAACGGAGGCAGTGAGAATGGAAGGAATGGGCAGGCAAGAGCTGGAGGCACTGAGGATCTTTATTGAGTAGCTGTTACTGCCTGGGCAGGCAGACAGGTGAGGGAGAAAAATAATGAGGAATCTAAAGACCTGTGTAGGATTCATAATGTAAATCAAGGTTCTCCTAAAACTTGGAAGTTTCATGGGGCACCTGGGTGGTTCAATCAGTTAAGCATCCGACTCTCGATTTCACCTCAGGTCATGATCTCACAGTTCATGATTTTGAATCCCATGTCAGGCTCTGTGCTGACCGCTCAGAGCCTGCTTGGGATTCTCTCCCTCTCTCTCTGTCCCTCCCCCGCTTTCACACACACACTCTCTCTCCCTCTATCAAAATAAATAAATAATATTAAAAAAAATACTTGGAATTTTCGTGTCAATACTACTTAATTTTAGCTATGATTCCAGAGCATACAGTCCATGCTTCCTCTTCATCCAACTCAACTGATTGGGTAATTGAATGTCAAGGTCACACAATGGCTTCCCATCCCTCTTAAGATAAAAGCTAGAGTCCATGGTCTGTCTCCTATGTGATATACCCCTGCCCCCCCACTCCTGCCTAGTCCAGCACTATCCTCACGGTTCCTGCCTACTAGCCAAACCCTCCTTCTCTCTGGTTCCGGAATAAGCCACACTTCTTCCTACCACAGAAGACAGTGCCCACCTTTCCCTTTGCTCTAAATCTCTGCCTGGTTATCTCCTACTCATTCTTCTGATGTTGGTTCAAGTTTCACTTCCCTAGGAAAGCCTTCCCTGATCATCCTCCTCCTTACTCACCAAGCCTCCCCAGCATCCAGGGCTTCCCTCTCACAGCACTCACCTCCACTGGTAAGTGTATATGTATTCCTATGAGGAGCTGACCCATGTCTCTCTCTCTCCTATGAGCCAATGTCTTCCTTACAGCTATGTCTCTAGCACCCAGCACAGTACTTGCCACATACCAGCTACTCTATAAGTAATGTCTCAATGACTACATATCAGGAAAAGTCCATTTAGAAACAACAGGCGTCATTATTTGAGACTGCCTGGCATTAAAACTAAGCCATGGTGAAAAAACTGTGATACCTGGGGTGGGTAGACAAGAGGGGCACCTGGGTGGCTCAGTCAGTTAAGCATCCAATTCTTGATTTTGGCTCAGGTCATGATCGTGTGGTTCACGAGATTGAGCCCAGTGTAGAGCTCCATGCTAGCAGTCAGCATGGAGCCTGCTTGGAAGTCTCTCTCTCCCTCTCCCTCTCCCCTGCTCATACTTTCTCTCTCTCTCTCTCTCTCTCTCTCAAAAATAAAATAAATTTTAAAAAACTAATTAAGAAGAAAAAGATGTACCGACAAGATATATGATAAAAAAAAAATTATAGCAAAATGTTAATTGGATCATCCAGGTGGTAGGTAACAGCTGTTCACTGTACAGTACTTTCAACTCTTCTGTGTGCTTGAAAATGTAATAAGCTGAGGCGGAAAGCCAGCACCATGTAGCTGAAAACGTATTTACATTGTAGTCAGATTTGGTTTCAAATCCCATCTTCACCACTTACAAACAACATGCCCTCAGGCAAGTCAATTTCTTAACCGTTCTCTCAGTCTCTGCTTCCTCCAAGCAAAGTAGACAAGAATTACCTCATGGTGTCATGGTGGGGGTTAAATAAGATGGAACTCCGATTCAATGACTAACACAGTAGTAGCCGTTTCATAAATGTTAGTCCTATTCAGAAGTCAACATAACCACAAACTAGGACAAATCTCCAGTGAAACATAAAAGAAGAATCGTGTCAAATTTTTCTCTCGCTATAGCCCCTGGGAAATTAAAAGAATAAATTAATTGTGCTATTTTTATAGGTATAGACACTGACCTTCCATCAGCAGGACACCTGGGACTCCATGTCTGAAGGAGATCTATGCTGCCAACGCTTCCTCATTCCATCTCCTAGTGGCCAACACCACCCTTTATTAGAGCTGGCCAGAGCTAGTGATGTCGTCACATCGGGAGGAAAGATCCGGAACATCGGCAGAACTGTAAGTAGTATACAGAAGCCAAGACTCTCAGTCCCCTCCCAGACATGCAAGGGAAAAGAGCCAACCAGACGAGACTTGAGATCTGTGATGACATGTGATGTGTTGCCACAGGTGGTAGTCACAAGACTGTCTTGACTTTTAGCATAATTACATGAACTGAGAGATGGCCTTATCATTATAAATAAAAGCCTCCAATCAAGAATAATAATGTTGATTCAAACTGGAAGGTGTCTGATAGGCCACCACATGGCTGTCACCTGTCTAGGTTTGTAAGGTGGAATAAAGGAGTCCATAAAGGACAACAACACCAAATGAGAAGGAATTGCTGACATCTGAAAGCAAGGAAAAATAACACCTATCAGTGTCAGACAACAAAACCCATGCACCTCCAAGAAAATGAGGTCTGACATCTTAAAATCAGTGAAAACGGTTAATTCTATGTCACAAGTGAGACATGACAGGCATGGAAATTACAACGTTTTAGAAGGCATCTCCGTGTGCCTACTAGACTGCACACTTAGGACTACATACTTCAAGCTATTTTGGGCTGTGCATGCCCAATCTAACTTCCACCCTCTCTTCCTTGAAACAGTATTTCCTTTTACATAACTATAGACCCACCTAGTTAGTTAGCCTGTTAAGCCCAGACTTTCAACTTCTGGGAGACACCTGCACTTACTGTGCACATTGCATGGGTAGTATATGCAGCCTGCAGATGGACAGGATCACATCAGCACTAAGCGAACTGTGTGCATCTCTTCCCAATTTCACTGTCACACTGGTAGCTTGAAATCAGCTATGGTGGGAGTATTTATACCATGGAAATCGGCCAACACTATAAATTGGGCGACTTGTCCTCAATGTTTTTCATAGAGCCAGCGTACCAGCACATGAACCTGGTTGTTTACTGCTATGGAAGAGATTGATTTGGGGAAGCTTGCCCTATCTATACCACCTGATTTATTTTTTTTTTAATTTTTTTTAAATGTTTTTATTTATTTCTGAGATAGAGAGAAAGCGTGAGCTGGGGAGGGTCAAAGAGAGAGGGAGACACAGAATCTGAAACAGGCTCCAGGCTCTGAGCTAGCTATCAGCACAGAGCCCGACGCGGGGCTCAAACCCATGAACTGTGAGATCATGACCTGAGCCGAAGTCAGATGCTTAACCGACCGAGCCACCCAGGCGCCACGACACCACCTGATTTAAAACTGCCCTCTACCACAGGCATGGCTGAAGGAGGGGGGCAGCTGAGGTAGTCATTTTTGTACCATCTGCCCCTTCTCCTCTGGCCTCTGTGGATCAGATGAGGGGTAGACTCCTCACTCCACTGGTCAGATGACGGCAGCCTGATTTTCCCTCCTGGGAAATAAAGAAATGGGACAGAGACTGGACGGTGGGCACTTAAACTGAAAAGTCTTGCCAATCCCGGCTGCAGTGAATGCCACAGCAAGGAAAAGCACCCAGAAGACTTAGTTACAGGGGGATCAAGAAGCTTTGGATTAGCAGAGAAAGCCAGTCTACAGGAAGAGGCAGAATGACAGACACAGCCTGAAAGAAAAGAGAGACAAGAGGCCACGAGGTGCCTGAGACACAAAGCCAGGAAACTCCACTTCTTACTGTGGAGGAAGGCAATACAGTGAAGCTGAGTGAGGGCTAAGGGATCAAACTGCCTGGGTTCCAATCCGCCTCTGACACTTACCCATGTGATAGGGGATGAGTAACTGAAAAGTTACTCTGTGCCTCAGATTCCTCATTGGAAACATGGGGATCCTAACAACCTACTTCATAGGGTTGTTGTGAAAATCAAATGAGCTGATACAGTCAATGCTCAAAAATGTTAGCTGTTATTTCTATCAATTAATTCTATAGTCCACATGGCCCATTTATATTTTCATTCCTATTCTGAATATGTCACATGAGATTCCCCTGTGGCAAGGGCCCCATACTTGAGCTAGTTTTAGTTAAGTAGCTAGGTAATAATAGAATAGTGTAATCGTACAATCACAGAATAACACAGAATTCTTGAATCACAGAACAATGTAAAACTCCCTGGGCCACTGGGTGAACTTTAGCAAATCACCTCCTCGACCCTCTCTTAGGATCAATATGAGATTCAAATAAGAGAGTGAAAACTTCAACAACCACGAGGGGCTATGCCAAACTCTGGGGACTATTAGTCTTGTAGAGAAAAGTAAATATATCACATTAGCCACTGGATGGAAAAACACTTGTTTAAAATGTTGTTTCTATTGCTGGACTAGAGGTAAGAAATTATTCTCCAATCCACCACAAAGAAGGTTTCATTTCTGTAGGATTTACCAAGTTGATCCATGTGTTCACTTCCAGTATTTGTAACATAAGAACAGGAAACTGCCGGAGACAGCTCTGTGGGACTGATTTTTTAATACACTTCCATCTAGCTTAATTATATTCAAAATAATGCCCATAATCCAGATCCTTCTATTCTTTTCAAAACAAAGACTCATTATTTGATAATGAAGTATGTAGGTTTAGAGATATTTTTGCTCAGCTCTTTTAGACAAGGACTTATAAGCTGCACATTAATTTCAACACATTTTCTTCTCAGCCTTCCCATTTTTCTCCAGCCTTCCTTGGTTTGTTGTTGACATTTGGCAAATAAAAAGACAAGTAACAGAGAAGCGGCATTCGTTACCAGGAACAGAGGTAGAGGGGTAGGTCCGGGAGTCCTGGTTTCATTCTGGCACTTAATTCCTATTCCATGTCACAAGAGTAAATTAGGAATATTCTATGCCTCCCTATTTACTGATACTGCATAAATAATAGAGCCATTTTGTGTTTCTGACATCAGGAGATTATATTTCAAGCTAAGAATAGATTCAACATATATAAGTCAAAATCAAAATCAAATTCCCCTCTGGTGGTTAGGATGCATTAGGGCAAAGGTTTGCCTGAGTGGAAAGAAGGCAGGTAGAGCAATGTCCTTGGGCTAAATACTCAAGGCAGCTACTTGGCCTTACTTACACCTACATTAGTTGGTTTAAACACAGTGTTTGTCCCTATTCTATTTGATGCTTACGATGGTTTGTAATTAAAAAAAAAAAAAAAAAAAAGAGGGTTTGTGATTTTCCTTAACATCTGGGAAGTTTTTTTCCAAGGAAGGAAGCCAATGAGTACAGAAAATAGGAGACATGGTATAAGGAGAGGGTTTAACTCTGCAGGTTTGAATCCAATCTGCGGTTTTTAAAGTGTTCTTTGATAGTAAAGGCTTTTCTATGTTTCAGGCAGAAGTTCAAATTCTCTTGTGACCAATTTACTTAGCATGGAAAAAAGGGCCATGTCGGGTGCCTGGGTGGCTCAGGTGGTTGAGCATCTCACTCCTAGTTTCAGTCCAGGTCAGGATCTCACAGCTTATGCAATCAAGTTCCACGTGAGCTCTGCACTGACAGTGCAGAACCTGCTTGGGATTCTCTCTCTCTCTCTCTCTCTCTCTGTGTCTCTGCCCCTCCCCCATGCACACTCACACACTCTCTCAAAATAAATAAATAAACATTTTTTTAAAAAAGAAAATAAAAAGGGCCATGATACAGTGTTAAGTGAAAAATATTCTGGATATTACACTCTTAATCTCTTTAAAAAATTAAGTTAGGATATGTATACATATATAAATATTTGTGCGAAAAAAGGTCTAGAAGGATTGGTCATAGTTGCTTGACCCACACAACTCTAGGAATAGTAATGGGGCCAACAGGGTCTTCTGCATTTTACTGTATACACTTGTGTATTGTTTGAACTTAATAAGGTTTATATTACTTTTACAATTTTTAAAAAGCCAATGAAGATTAAAGATAAGCCAATATTTACCTAGGCTTCACGCTGGAACCATGACTACAACATATGGGAAAACTCTTCCCTTTTGAGAATGAGAGTTCTTGACTGGACTTGCCACCAATGAATGAAGGGGTAAGAAATACAAATGGTCTAACCCACCAAAACATTTGTCAAGGGCTCAGAAACACACAGCCAGGGGAATGGTGGAAGAAGGGCGGATCTTGAGGTCTTATTTACCGATGAGAAAACTAAAGCTCTGAAAAGTGAAATGACCTGATAAATAGCCAACAGCCAGCTGGGAGTGAACTGTGAGTTCATCCCATGTGAGTGCATCCACCATGATTTTCCCTCACCCAGTCCATTAACCCTAGACCTTAAACCAAACCAATGTCTTAATGTCTAGAAAGTGTCCACTGTTAGCCTGAAGAATGAGGAAATGTACTAGAAGCATCTGATACTTTTTATTTTACTAAAGAAATCCTTAAGCAATCTTCAATCTCAACTATAAGACCATAGGCCTTAGGGGAGAAATAATACCAATTCTATCCAAACACTTCCATAAAACAGAAGAGAGACTGCTTTCGAACCATTTAGAGACGAGCATTACCCTTATTCCAAAACCAGACAAAACATATCAGGAAAACAAAGCTACAAACCAATCAAAATCCTTCATGAACATAAGACTTTATAAATTCCCAACAAAAAGATTAGAAAATCAGGCCCAGCTGGAATATACATCATGACTAAGCTGGAGTTTATCCCAGGAATACAAGGTTGGTCCAACATTCTAAAATCAACTAATGCCTTTTCCCAGACTGAAAAAGAAAAACCCTGTGGTGATTTCAACAGAGAAAAAGCATTTGACAAAATTCAATACCCATTTATGATTTTTTAAAAAATTCACAGCAAACTGGGTGTAGAAGGGAACTTCCTAACCCTGGAAAAGGCTTCTACAAAAACAAAAACAAAAACAAAAACAAAAACAAAACTACGGCCAATATCATACTTAAGAGTGAAAGACCGAATAAGATCAAGGCAAGGATGTCTACCCTCCACATTCCTATTCAACCATGTACTTGAAGTTCTAACCAGTGCAATGAGGCAAGAAAAAGAAATGAAAGGCATAAATATCTGAAATAAAGAAAAATCCCAAAGATTCTATAGAAAGTTACTAAAACTAAAGTGAGCTGAGAAGGGTCACATGACACAAGTTTAATATTTTTAAAATTGTATATCTATATATCAACAAAGAATTTTTAAAGTACTGCTTCCCAAAGCATTGAAAACCATGAAATACATATGTACAGAATTTGTATGCTGAAAACTATAAGAATGATGATGAAAAAAAAGGAAGACTACCTAAATAAATGGAGAGAGATATGTTCATGAATCAAAAAATTCAATATTGTTAAGATATCAATCTTCTCCAATGAAATCACAATAGAAATTCCAGGAAGTCTTTTTTATACAGATTGACAATAAGATACTAAGATCTATATAGAAAAACATAAGAACTAGAATATCCAAAAGGATTTTGAAAAAGAAGAAAAAAATTTGAGGATTCACAGTGTCTGATTTCAAGACTTCCCACAGAGCCCTGAAACTGTCATCTAGGGGCAATTTTACCCCCACGTGCCAATCAGCAATGTCTGGAGACATTCTGGTTGTCACAGCTGGGAAAGGAGGGAGCTACTGGCATGTACTGAGTAGAGGCCAGAGATGGCACTAAACATCCTACAAGGCACAGGACAATAAAGAATTATCCAGCCCAAAATGTCAGGAGTGCTGAGCTAGAAAGAAAACCCGAACTAGATAAATCAAGACAGTGTTTTATTGGGGCGCCTGGGTGGCTTAGTCGGTTAAGCGTCCGACTTTCACTTAGGTCATGATCTCGTGGTTCGTGGGTTCGAGCCCCGCGTCGGGCTCTGTGCTGACTGCCAGCTCAGAGCCTGGAGCCTGTTTCAGAGTCTGTGACTCCCTCTCTCTCTGACCCTCCCCTGCTCACGCTGTCTCTCTCTCTCTCTCTCTCTCTCCTAGAAATAAATAAAACATTAAAAAAAAAAAAGACGGTGTTTTATTGGCATAAGGAAAAAAGTATACATGAATAGAACAAACCAGACTCCAGAAATAAACCTGCACATGTAAAGTACCATGGTAATTCAATGGAGCAAAGATCATCTCTTTAATAACTGGTGCTGGAACAATGAAACACCCAAAGCAAAATAACATTAACCTCAACTCTTTCCCTGCGTCATATACAAAAGTTACTGTGAAATGGACCACAGATCTAAAGGCCAAAATAAAACTATAAAACTTCTAGAAGATATCATAGCTGTTTGTGACCTTGAGTTAGGCAAGTATTTCTTATTTTTTCTTTTTTTAAAAACTTATTTATTTAAATTCAAGTTAGTTTACATGCAATGTAGTATTGGTTTCAGGAGTAGAACCCAGTGACTGATCACTTACATAGAACACCCAGTGCTCACCCCAAGTCCCCACCTCAATGCCCATCACCCCCATTTACCCTATCTCCCCACCCACCACCCCTCCAGCAACTGTCAGTTTGTTCTCTCTATTTATGAGTCTCTTATGATTTGCCTTAGGCAACTATTTCTATCCTCGGATACAAACACCAAAAATCTTTTTTTGTGTGTGAAAGCTCTTTAATTTTATCTACTTTATTTTAATTGTAGTATAGTTAATTCACAGTGCTGTATTAGTTTCAGGTGTATGATACAGCAATGCAGCAGTTCTATAAACTAGTCAGTGCTCATCAGGGTAAGTGAACTCTTAATCCCTTGCACCTACTTCACCCCAACAACCATAAATCTTAACTTTAAAAGTTGATAAACTAGAGTTAATCAAAATTTAAAACTTCTCTTCTTTGGAAAATACTGTTAATGAAACGAAAAGACAGGCCATGGACTGGCAGAAAATATTTGCGAAGAACCTATCTGATAAACAACTGTATCCAGAATACATAAAGAAAGCTCCAGACTCAATAATAATAAAATAAATAATCCAATTTTTTTAATAGGCAAAAGACGCAACACTTCAAAGTAGACACAGATGGCAAGTAAGAAAATGAAAATATATGCAACAACAGCATCATTAGTAACTAGAGAAATGCAAGCTAACACTACAATAAGATACCACTAGAAACTACTGGAATAGCTGGACTTTAAAAAAAGAAAGGTGAAGCTTCTGCACAGCCAAGGAAACAACCCAGAAAATTAATAGGCAACCAATGGAATGGGAAAAGATAGTTGCAAATGACATATCAGATAAAGGGTTAATATCCAGAATCTATAAGGAACTCACCAAACTACACGCCCGAAAAACAAACAACCCAGTGAAGAAATGGGCAGAAGATATGAACAGACACTTCTCCAAAGAGGACATCCAGATGGCCAACAGACACATGAAACGATGCTCAGCATCCCTCCTCATCAGGGAAATACAAATCAAAACCACACTGAGATACCACCTCACGCCAGTCAGAGTGGCTAAAATGAGCAAATCAGAGAACTCTAGATGCTGGCGAGGATGTGGAGAAACGGGCACCCTCCTACACTGTTGGTGGGAATGTAAACTGGTACAGCCCCTCTGGAAAACAGTGTGGAGGTTCCTCAGGAAACTAACAATAGAACTCCCCTATGACCCAGCAATAGCACTGCTAGGAATTTACCCAAGGGATACAGAAATGCTGAGGCATAGGAGCACATGTACCCCAATGTTCATAGCAGCACTCTCCACAATAGCTAAAACATGGAAAGAGCCTAAGTGTCCATCAACAGATGAATGGATCAAGAAGATGTGGTTTATCTATACCATGGAATACTACATGGCAATGAGAAACAATGAAATCTGGCCATGTGTAGCAACATGGATGGACCTTGAGGGTGTTATGCTGAGCGAAATAAGTCAGGCAGAGAAGGACAAATATCATATGTTTGCACGTATAGGAGGATTAGGAGGAACTTGACGGAGGAACAAGGGGGAGAAGAAGGGCGGAAATGGTGGGGGAAAGGGAGAGAGGCAAACCATGAGAGACTCTTGAATGCTGACAAAAACTGAGGACTGATGGATGTGGGGGGGAGGGGGGATGGGCATGGAGGAGGACACTTGTGGGGATGAGCACTGAGTGTTATGTGGAAACTAATTTGACAATAAACTATTTGTAAAAAAAAATAAAAAATAAAAAATAAAAAAAATAATAAAATAAAATAAAATCTAAAAAAAATTAAAAAAAATAAAAAAGGTGACAAAACCAAGTGCCAGTGAGGATACAGAGGAGGAACCAGAACATTCAGACATTGCTAATGGGAATACAAAACTGTACAGCCACTTTGGAAAAGAATTTGGCAGTTTCTTATAAGTTTAAACACATATCTAACATAACACCCAGAAATCCCACTCCTAGGTATTTACCCTAGAGAATGAAAGCTGCCCCACATAAAAACTTGTGTGTCCCAAACTGGAAACACCCCAAATGTCTATCAACTGGTAAATGGATAAGCCAACTGTGGTACATCACAAAAAAAGAGTACAGAAATGGAGATAGATATACGCAGTAACAGATGTGATACTCAAGAACATTACTAAATCAACGAAGCCAGACATAAAGTGTTACATACTGAGATGAATGGATCAAGAAGATGTGGTTTATCTATACCATGGAATACTACATGGCAATGAGAAACAATGAAATCTGGCCATGTGTAGCAACATGGATGGACCTTGAGGGTGTTATGCTGAGCGAAATAAGTCAGGCAGAGAAGGACAAATATTATATGTTTGCACGTATAGGAGGATTAGGAGGAACTTGACGGAGGAACAAGGGGGAGAAGAAGGGCGGAAATGGTGGGGGAAAGGGAGAGAGGCAAACCATGAGAGACTCTTGAATGCTGACAAAAACTGAGGATTGATGGGTGTGGGGGGGAGGGGGGAGGGGCATGGAGGAGGGCACTTTGGGGATGAGCACTGAGTGTTATGTGGAAACTAATTTGACAATAAACTATTTGTAAAAAAAAAAAAAAAGTGTTACATACTGTACGACTCCATTTATGTGGGCCTCAGTTAAAAGCAAAATTATAGGGACAGAGAAGAGATTGGTGCTTGTCAGGGACTGGATGTGTAGGGGGAAAGGACTGACTACAAAGGAGCAGGAGGGGATTTCTGGAGGTGACAGAAACGTTCTATGTCTGAATTGTGGCTGTGGATCCATGATTATACACTTCTGTCAAAACGAATCATGCAGTACACCTAAAAAGGGTGAATTCTACTATATGTAAATTATACCTTAATAAACTTGACTTTAAAAAAAAAAAAAAGTGGTGGCTCATGGGTGTGTTTTCTTTGTACAGCATGACATTTCAAAAATCTGACATCGTTGGTGATATTTGAAAACAAGATTTTTTTTTTAACATTTTATTTATTTCTGAGAGAGAGAGAGAGACCACGTGAGAAGGGGAAGGTCAGAGAGAGAGCAAGACACAGAATCTGAAACAGGCTCCAGGCTCTGAGCTAGCTGTCAGCACAGAGCCCGACAGGGGGCTCGAACCCACGAACTGTGAGATCATGACCTGAGCCGAAGTCGGCCGCCCAACCGACTGAGCCACCCAGGCGCCCTGAAAACAAGATTTTAAATAAAGATCCAGCTTTTCTCGAGAAGTCAGAACTTGGACACCCCGGGCCTCATTCCCTCACAGGCTGCAGCTGAGCAGAGACCGAGTCTTTGGACAAAGCTGATCCTTTAGGTCTTGCCACATCCCCCAACCTGAACCAATTCACAGAAGTATTTAATTGACCTGCCACTCCACCCACTGAGTAAGGCTTTCTTATCCTTGGCTATAGGCTATTTGAGGGCAGGGGCCAGGTCTGGCCAGTTCTGCACTATACTTCCAGTATCTAGTGAAGAGTTTGGCCTCGTATATGCCAGGTAGTTGATAAATATTGTCACATCAGTGTGATTCACCTGCCACCGTCCCACCAGCTACAATAACTGAAACTTACAATACCCAGATTGCTAACTAACCCTTTGGTCCTGAAGTCCCCAAAGAGAGTCACCATCCAAGGCAGACACCCAGTGACCTAGAATAATGTGTACCTCTGTGTGTTTAGAAATCCCCTGTAATATGTTGTCAAGCAACAGAAATGTTTTAGGATCATTCCAACTATTCATTTTTGTCTGGAGAAGAGTAGAGTTGTTGTTTGTTTAAAAAAAAAAAAAGAAAGAAAGAAAGAAAACCACAATACAAGCTTGAAGGGTAATGAAAATGAAAAAGAAAGTATGCACATTCACAGTGAATATTCTCAGATCATATTCTAGTAATTTAAGACTGAAGTAGGCTTCTGAGACGTTCTCTGGTTGTCATCAGAAGGCAGTATCCCAGAGTTTTCACAGGGATGTTCAGTTTTGGAGAAGGGTGTGTAGGCAGGGCAGGGATATCTGACTTCTGTTTGATGTCAATATTAAAAGTAGAGTGTGACTGTGCCCAAAATCTTCTTTACTTGTGTGTGTGATGGGGAAAGAAGAGGAGGCAAAGTTTAGGACACCTTGCAAATATCTTGAACCACTAATAATTAACAAAGAGTAAAGAGCTCAAATATATTTTATTGGATTGTCTATCTCTCAGGGAAAAAAACGCAAACTCTTGCCATATACCTTTTAATGTTAAAAAAAAAAAAAAATGAAAAAGTACAGGGGCACCTGGGTGGCTCAGTCAGTTAAGCATCAGACTTCAGCTTAGGTCATGATCTCACGGCTTGTGAGTTCAAGACCCACATCAGGCTCTGTGCTGACAGACGAGAGCCTGGAGCCTGCTTCAGATTCTGTGTCTCCCTCTCTCTCTGTTCCTTCCCCCACTTACTCCCTCTCTCTCTCTCAAAAATAAATAAACATTAAGAAAAAATTTTTAATGAAAAAGTACAAATATAATGCAATTATATCCCATCTTAACCCTCTCTTGACCCGCCTCCACTCTTACTCTGCTTTCCTTGATACACTCTTACTCTGCTTTCCTTGATAGACAAGGCTTTAAAAGAGCTGTCTTTTGGGGGAGGGGTCCAAGATGGCAGAACAGCATGGAAGTTTTTTTGTGTGTCTCTCGTCCCTGAAAAGCACCCAGATCAACACCAAACTACCTTGCACATAGAAAACTGATTTGAGGATTAACACAACAATCTGCACAACTTGCACCACAGAACTCAGCAGGTATGTGGTGTGGAGAGGTGATCTGGGAGAGAGAGAAGCCATGGAGGGCAGGGAGCTATTAAATGAGTTCTTTTTTACGATCTCTGATTTCTTCTCTTCCTTTCTCTCATGAACCCACTGCAGTCAGACTTCATCGCCTCTATTCTGAGGGCACCAAACACGTCCACATCTCCAAACACCAACATTCATTGCTAGTCCTCATCTTTTTTTTTAATTTTTTTAATGTTTTATTTATTTCTGAGAGAGAGAGAGAGACAGCATGAGCAGGGGAGGGACAGAGAGAGAGGGAGATACAGAATCTGAAACAGGCTCCAGGCTCCGAGCTAGCTGTCAGCACAGAGCCCGACATGGGGCTCGAACCCACGAACTGTGAGATCATGACCTGAGCTGAAGTCAGACGCTTAACCAACTGAGCCACCCAGGCGCCCCCATTGCTAGTCCTCATCTAACCTTTTCCAGTCTCTTTTGCTGGTCCCTCTTCTCCCTGACCCCCAAATGCTGCCGTATTCCAGGGCTCATTTCTCAGACCAATAATCTTCTCTATATTTACTCTCTAGGTTTCTCATCCAATCCCTTGCTGATGGCTTCCAAATTTATATCCCTGGACCCACTATCTTCCTGGAATTCCAGACTACTGTGTTCAACTGGCTATTGGACATCTCCACTTAGATGTTTATTAATAAACATTTTAAGCTTAATATACCCCAAACCAACTCTTTATTTCCTCCCCCAATCCTGAGCCTCCTGTGATCTTCTGCATCTCGATTAATGGCATCTTCATCTTACCAGTTGCTTGAGCCAAAAACCTTGGTGCCATATTGGTTCCTCTCTTTCTCTCCCACCCCACCTCTAATTTATTGGAATATTGTATTAGCTCTATCGTCAAAAGATGTCCAAAATCTCACTACTTCTCACCACTGTCTAAGTCATACTGCCTGGTCTTCTTGTTTCCACCCTTGACCTTACAGTCTTTTCCCATACAACAGCCAAAAAGATTCTTTCAAAACTGAAGTCATGGGGCACCTGGGTGGCTCAGTTGGTTAAACGTCCGACTTTGGCTCAGGTCATGATCTCATGGTTCGTGGGTTCAAGCCCCACGTCGGGCTCTGTGCTGACTGCCAGCTCAGAGTCTGGAGACTGTTTCAGATTCTGTATCTTCCTCTCTCTCTGACCCTCCCCTGCTCACGCTGTCTGTCTGTCTGTCTGTCTATCTGTCTCTCTCTCTCTCTCTCAGAAATAAATAAAACATTAAAAAAAATAAATAAATCAATAAGACTGAAGTCAGAATATGTCACCTCTTACTTACTCTCATTCAAAATAAAATGCCAAGTTCTCTCCATGCCAAAAAGTCCTACACAATTTGGCCTCAGCTTGCTCTTCAACATCATTTCTTACCATTGCCCCCTTGTTTGCTCAGTTCCACATGGCCTCCACGTTGTTCCTCAACCATCCCAAACACAATCTCTCCTCAAAGCCTTTGCACTTGCTTTCCCCTCTGCCTGGAATATCTTCCTCCAGATATCCACTTTTAGGTATCTACTCAAATGTCATCTGATCATGTGTGAGGGTGCATTCATACACACCAATATCAGCCCCTTGCTACCCCCTCACCCTAATTTATTTTCCTTACCATCATCCAACCTACCTTCATTTGTTTATTGTCACTTGCTACTTAACATGGGGTCACTGAACCTCAGGTGCTTTCTAGAAGTACAGAACATCAGGCCTTATCCCAGAACTACTGAATCAGAACCTGCAAATTAACAGGATAACAAAAGAGATTCACATGCACAATAAAGCTGGGAAAGCACTGGGCTTGTTCCTAACTGCCATGAGAATGAGAGTTTGTTTTCATTCATTTTGGTAATCACAGAAAGCTGAGCCACTCAGGATACATTGAATGAAGGAATGAACAAGTGAACTATTACACCTGTATCAAATGGAACCCCCGCCGATGATAGCACAAGGTTGGAAAGGGGCAAGAAAGACACCGTAGGTCAAAATTAACTCCCCTATAGATCGTGTTTAATTGGAGATTCCCCAGTAATGGCAATTTCTTCTTCCAAAATGTAAAATATGTTCTCCAAATAAAGCAGCCATTCACAACTTACTGTGGATTACTTAAGTGAGATAATTATTCTAACATGTCACAGAATCAATCAAACTGAGGCAACAAGAGTGTAAGAAGGCTGAAAATGTAATAATGCTTACACTATGTTGGGCATTATAACAGGCAAGAAGGAAACATACAAATCAGGGAACTTACAAGTAGGTGGGGGAAACAGGACTTTTGAGAGGGTGGAGTACCCTGCGAGGAGGGCTTGGGAAAGCCCCAGGGCACTGAGAAAGTCTGGAGTACTCCTCACTGTGGCTTCCTGTACTCTGGCCACAAAGAACCCTTTACATTTCCTCTGCCTGAAATGCCATGATCAATCCTGGCAAAACCTACTCATCCTTTAAGGAGCCTCTGCTCTCCCAGAATTAACTGTTCCTTCATTCTACTAGTTCTGATCACATAATATCAGAGTTCAAGGGGGCACATCACTCTCTTCATGAGGGGCTTCTATATACTGCCTTCTCCTTATTCACCTCTGTAACCCCTCCCCCTGCTTAACACTTGGACGCAGTAATGTTCAGTTACTTTCTGCCATTTTAGAAGAACATCTAGCATTCACTGAGCATTTACTATGTATACCTAGCACTATTTTAAATGCTTCAGATATATTAACTCATTCTATCCTCATGATAACTCAATGAGGGTAGAACTATTATCCCCATTTTACAGATCAGAGAACTGAGTCCCAGAGAGGCGAGGTCACATGAAGAAATGAGCACTGTACCTGCACCTAACCGGCAAACAGTAAATGTTTACTGACATGAACTGTATGGATGATTAAGAATGTCAGGAAGTCAAATCTGAACTTTACCATCCTGCCTGGAGCTCCCGAGGGAAGAAGAAGATTGAGGGTATCAGCACTCACTGCTCTAAAGAAACTTCTTTCCCATATCCATCTCCCATGTCCAAGACAGAAGTTACTGCCTGGATGCAAGGGCTCCTTGGAGATGGAGATTAGGGGAGGGAAGTCTGAGGGAGGACCCTGAGGGCAGCAGCCTTTCCTTTATAGGACAAGAAGAAGGAGTTCTGATTCCTCAGGAATTTTAAAGCAAAAGCACTGGGTGGAATGGGTGGAGACAGGCTGGAAACACAGTTCTGGGCCCCTAGAACACAAAGATTCTGAACAACTGCTACAGCATTTTCCTGAAAAATATCTATTTACCCATTTGTCAGCCCGGGTAAATATCTGCCTTAGTCTTGCTTAGAAAAGAAGGAAATAGCAATGCCTTGACTGTAGCATACTAGCACTTTTAGTAGGCTCTTAATATCATAGGTCTGGCTTCTCATGCAACTCGGCATCAGACACATTTGGCAGCAAGCGGTAGCACCAAACTGTTGCAAGTACCCCTCCAAGAAAGTTCAAAACCAGGTTGTTGGAAGTCAAAGGTCCCATAAAAGTGGCATCCATTCTCCTGCCTCCCTCCAGACACGGCTTCCTGACACAACCCCCTTGGGATACCTGGAGTTAGTCCCAGGACTCACCCACCGTGCAGTGAAGCTGCCTCAATTGGAAACCAGAGAACAAATGAAAGCAGGTAAAAAAGGGCAGGACAGGGAGCCAGTGTTTAAGTCTTCCATTGAGAGGGAGACAAGTCATGACAGTGAACAGCGGCAAACCCACAGGAAAGCACAGAGCCCAGTGTCAGACTCTGGATCCACAGGTGAGCTGGACCACGGGAAATGAGGCCTGAAGGGTGACAGTAGAAAGGGCACCCAAAAAGCACAGAGGAAGCAAGTCACTCCAACGAGAGAGGGAAAGACAGAGGGCTTTGGGGAACAATGTCAATTTTAATGATTTTTACCATCATTTAATCAAAGCACCTTTTGTAACTATCTCCATGATCAGCGCTCTAAAAGAAAAATGAGAAAGGACATCAGGGCTGAAACTAAAAGATATGGATCCAAAGTCCCCTAAGTCAGGCGCTGGCAGTCTGAAAGAAGAGCCAAGTAAAGCCACAGAGGTTCAGAAGGGTCACTATACAAAGGTCGGAAGGGAGAAGAGAAATTCAAAACCGATCAGAGGAAATCATCTGACATCAGGCTGAAGAAGAACAATACCTGAAATCCAAATTTCACATATTACAGATGGTTGAACAGTTTCTGGTTTATGCACTCAAATGAACAATATCCAGGAACCAGCATCTCATAAATAGTTTACAAAACTACCAAAGATGTGATTTATTTCAAATAAAAACTCGAAGTGTGTATCTGATCCAAGGAATACTAGGGTATTTACATGGGTCTAACTCAGGACTTACCTTCTAACCGTTATACCAAATTCATATCACTGACAACTGCTGTAGGCATAAAAACTGGGGGCTAAAATTCTTCAAAGGCTTTTCTTGGGTCTTGGGCACACATCCAAAGATTACCAAACTTTGTCACCACTATAATCATAACACAAAATTCCTGGACAGTGTCTTGCAAACGTACACACTTCATGTCAGCGAACCTTTAAGTGAATCAAAAAGGTGCGGGCAGGGGGGACTTTTAATTAAGTAGTTTGAAGAAAGACAATATTTTAAACCTGAAGCCCTCTTATCTAAATCCTTTAAAATCCTTCATAATTAGGAAATTTAATCTAATTCGGGGGAAGGAGTATGCTGGCAAAAAAAAGCAGTCTTCATTAGTCCTCGCTAAAAAGCACATAACTACAGGATCACATTAGCTGAACTGGGACCTATATTCCTTGGTAAATGAAATGTACCAAGAACAGAGAATTTCATAGCAAACAAAAGCTTGGCCTTTACAAGTGCCACAGTAATCATTCTTATTTCACAGACAATTCCTGATTCACAGTAAGTGTGGAAGCACATTAGCAGAACAGTCCCCCCGCCCCCCAAGAGTTACAAGAGATTTCTCAAAGTCATCCAAGGAATTACAGAAATCTATTTCCTGGGGTTCTTGGGAGTCTAAGAGACAGCGTGATTGTTCTTAACTATCCTCCTGCAAACAGTACGTTATATACTTGATCAGTGCCTGGATTTCTTTGCAAGCAGCAATTATTTTAGGTACCTCTACCCCCAAAGAGAACGGGTCTCCTGTCAACATGTACGGGGGAAACGCTATTGGGAAGCTGACACGGGAACTGCCTAAAACTCTCTGGCCATTTCATGCAGTTAAAACAAAGTGTGGACACCCAACAGGGAGCCCAAAACACAGTGGATGTCCCCACCCTGCAACGTGTGCTACTAAAACACATCCCTTTTAAGGTGTCTTAACACACCATGTCTTTATCTGAATGAAGCGTGCCTGTGGGACCACTAGAAAGGATCTGCAACTTGTCCAGAAAGAAGATGCGAATGCACCTCTTTTTACTTCCCCGCCCAACGGTGCCTTCCCGGGAGACAGATTTCTGACCGTTCTCCCGCTGTTGCAGCAGCAAAGGGCGGAGAAAATGCTAGCGCCGGTGCTGCAAAGACCTCTCCCTCCACCACCACCCAGTCAGGTGCCGGCCCCGACGGGCCGCCCGGCTCCTCCAGAAACCTCCCTGGGCGCAAAGCAGCGGCCAGGTGCTTACCCGGGTCGGCCAGGCAGTGCTCGGGGAGGGCCGCCAGCAGCAGGAGTCCCAGCAGCAGCGGCGGCAGCGGCGGCGGCGGCGGCGGCGGCGGCGGCGGCGGCGGCGGCGCATCCTGGGACGCGGCGGCCCGGAGCCCGGGCGCCGGCCCGGAGCCCCTCACGCCCCGGCCGCGGGCAGCTCCGCCGCCCGCCCGGCCCCTGCGCCTCCGCGCCTCCGGCCCAGCTTCCCTCCGGCCCTGGGGCTTCGCCTCCTGCCGAGCCATGGGGACGCTTCACACATCCAGGCCGCTGCCTCGCTCCGCACCGCGCCGGGGAGCCCAGCCTTCGGCGCCCCGGTCCTCACCGGGCATCTCCGGCCATGGCCCGGGCGCCGGAGGGCGGGGGCGCCGCGAGGCGCGACTTGCTCGCTCGTCCTGCCGCGCCCGGGGCGGGCTCCGCGGAGCCGCGGCTTCACCCGCGCAGGGCCCGGGGCCGCATGGAGCCGCGGCGGGAGCCGGCCGGGGTTCCCACGGTGCCTGTCGCCCCGCGCCGGCGCGACCGGGCTGCGAGGGTGGCACGGGCGCCGCCCGGGGCCCCCACCCCCGGGGCCGGCTCCCGCGGACTGAGGGGGCGAGGCTGCGAGGAGCGGGCACCGGCGGCCGCGGGGCGCGCTCGGGACCCTCCTTCCCGCCGCCGACTGCTGCCTCTCCGCCTCGCTCTCCTCGCTCACTCCGGCTCGGGTTCCAGCTCCGGCCCCGGCTCCCGGACCGAGAGTGTTACTGCAGCTCAGAGCGGCGCCTCATTGACAAAGAAAGCACGTAGCTACCGGAGCGGGCGAGGGAGGCGAGGCAGGCGCGCGCGCGCATCCCCGCGCGGAGCCACCGCGCGCCCCCCGCTCCCGCGCGCCCCGCCGGCCCGGGCCCGAAGAGGGACCCCTCGCGGCCGTTCCCGCGCGCCGAGGTGCAGACGCGGGTGGCGAGGCGGAAGAGGACTTCCCTCTCTTCTCCCTCCTTTCCCCGCCAGTCTCCCATCTAGAGGAGGGGAAATCGCCAGGAGAGGTCGTCTGGCCCCAAAAAGGGGGTAGATGCTCATGGTCAACGTACGGAAGAGGCCAGTAAGCTCCTCAGCCTGAATTTGGAAAGCCCTTTGCAGATAGGTGGGCGTGCTGTTTGTTCACTAGTTCTCTGAGGGGGCGGCAGACACCTGCATGCTCGGTTTACCCCTGAGGAACTGAAGCGACTGTGGCCTAGTTGCAATAACACGCTGGACTAAAACATAGTATAAATATTTACCGCAGCCATACAATGTGCAGAGCAGTGCACTGTGCTTTGGGAGGACCAGTGGAAAGTCTTCCCATAAAAGTCCCTTCCTGCAAGTAGGAGAATTAAGCAGTCACTATCCAGCGGAACAAAAGGCGTCCGAGTCAGCTGAATTGGACTCCTTGCTTTTCCCCTTGCCAAGCGAGATGACCTTAAGCAAGTAACCTCGTTCATGGGAGATTCATACGTCCCTCAGCCAATAAATATTTATTGAGAGCCCACTGCCTGCCAGCTACTGTGTTAGGCACTGGGGATATAAGTGGTGAGCAAAAACACACGTCCCTGACCTCATGAAGCTCAAACTCTCTGCAATCGACAATACTTCCTGACTGCCTGTTAAGTGTCAAGCACTGTTCTGGACCCTGAGGGCAACAGCCACAAGCAAAATCCCTGCCCTCCTATGGCTGACATTCTACTGGAAGTACACTGACAATAAGCAAGTAAGTGATAGATGCTATGGAGAAAAATCAGTATAAAAGAATGAAAAACAGGGGCGCCTGGCTGGCTCAGTCAGTTAATCTGACTTCAGCTCAGGTCATGTCCTCATGGTTCACAGTTCGTGGGTTCTAGCCCCATGGCCAGCTCTGCACTGACAGCTCAGAGCCTGGAGCCTGCTTTGGATTATGTGTCTCCCTGTCTCTCTGCCTCTCCCCTGCTTGTGCTCACTCTCTCTCTCTCTCTCTCTCTCTCTCAAAAATAAATAAATAAACTTAGAAAGAAAAAAGAATGAAAAACAGGAAGGGAGTATTGCAGTGTTAAATAGGGTGAAGGAAGGCCTCACTGAGAGTGATATTTAAGCAAAGAGCTGAAGGCAGTGAGGGAATAAGCCTCACAGGGAGAGCATTCCAGATAAAAAGACAGCAAGAGCAAAAACACAGAAGCAGAGCATGCCTGGTGTGCTCAAAGCACAGCAAGCCAACTAGTGGGTGTGGAAAAGTGTTATATCTCACTTATTGTGCATCGGTAGGATAGAAATAACATCATATTTCATCTAAGACACACATTTTCCCCACATACTAACTTCTCAGAACTCAGATGTGTTTCATACTGCATCTAAGATTTGCTGAAATACAGTAATACCTTCTTAGGGTCATTATTATTTAGGATAGCTGTTCAATTAAGTGAGTTCTGCTGCTTTTAAGAAATCTGCAGTCTGGTTGAGGCAAGGAAACAACTCAAAGAACCAGTTGGAGACACTAATGAGGAAGCCAGTCCCTGGCCACGATTCAAGCAACAACATCACAAGGCAGGGGGAATAATGGTCCCAACAGTGAGTGGTGACACCAGGGAGGGGTGGCAGGGTGTTGCTGGCCTGAGGTAGACAAGATCCAGAAGGGGAGAGGCTGTGAGGCAAGAGACAAGATCAGACCACAGCTGGGCTCTCCATGAGCATTTAAGAGAGAGAGAAAAGAGAGATTTGGGGGGCAGATTCCATGGGGTTAAGAGATAGCAAATGTGTTATCTCAAAAGCATGTCCTCTATGCGTTCATTGGGATTTTCCCTTCAATATTAGTTGCCAGACTTAGACAAGATATCACTTTTCTATGATATTGATTGTTAGACATGTTTCGTTGAATTTCTCTGCCCGATGAGGCTGGCGTCCAGAGCAGACTCGATCCTTGCCCTGAGGAAGGAAGCCTGTAGTCTAGTGAGAGGGGCAGATGTCACTTTAGGGAGATGCGGAGAGTGTCCAGCAGCAGAGGCATGCGCAGCTTGCCCATCATCATGGGAATGTGGGTGAGGGGTGAGCTATTTATGCCTGGAGCAGGAAGGAAGGTGAAAGAAGGCAACAATGATGGGTTTGCCAGGCCCAGCAAATGGCAAGGTGGAAAGGTGGGAACACAGGTACAGCGTTTTCAGAGGAAGAGCAAAGTATCTAGTGAGGGCCACCCAGAAGGCACTTGGGGAGACCTGGCCTTAAGGCAGGAGATCCACACAGGCACAGGTGTAGAGAGGCTGAGTTCGTACCTTATCCTCACCAGTAGAAACAACTGCCGGTATGTTTTCTGCTGGAGCAGGAAGCTTGATGAGATACCAGTCCTTGACTGATGATCGGTCAGTGCACAGACTCTGAAACTTGACTACTTAGATATTTAAATTCAGGCTCTGCCATTTTACGAGCTATATAACTTTGAACAAATCACATATTCTCTATATAACTTGTCTATGACACTGGAAATGATAAGAGAACCTACCTCATCAGTTGTTTTAAGGATTGAGTTGATACATAGTAAGCATTTAGAAGTATACTTGACACACAGTAAGCGCTCAGTCTTCTGTATTGTATAACAATTGCCCTCCTACAGAACCAAAATCCTTTCTGTTAACTTGAGTCTGTTAAAACTGAGGCTCTGGGACTTTCCCTATGTGTGATTATTGCTACATAGCTTTAAAAGTCTGTATTTTGGGGGGCACCTGGGTGGCTCCATTGGTTAATCCTCTGGCTTTAGCTCAAGTCATGATCTCACAGTTTGTGGGTTTGAGCCCCGCATCGGGCTCTGTGCTGGCAGTTCAAAGCCTGGAGCCTGCTTTGGATTCTGTGTCTCCCTCTCTCTGCCCCTCCTCCACTTGCACTCTCTATCTTAAAAATAAATAAAAATTTAAACATTTTTAAAATAAAATGCACTGGGTTTCACTGCACCAATTGGTTTCAAGATGCCCCACTCTTCTATGTACCAGTAAGAAGGAAAACAATGCTGCCAGTTAAACAGCAACCATATTTAAAAAAAAAAAAAAAAAAGTCTGTGTCTTTATACAAGAGCATTTTGTTAGGCCAGGGGTAAAGGTCCATCTCCAGGCAGTGGTTTTTAGCTGTCAACAGAAATCTCCAGACATTGCCTTAGAGGGGAGATCCCTGGGCCTCTGTTTTGTTCTTTCTGCAATAAGCAGGTCTCCCTGCTCTAGCTCTAGTCTCTACTGCTGACAGTCCTTGCTTGTCCAAAGCCCAAGTCTACACCGAAGTCTTTCTTTTGTGTGTCCAGGACTGTGCTAAGGCCCTGTGATTCCCACAGTGCACAAGGCCCCTGCCCCAGTGTTACTGTACTTAGAGGCAAGGGAGGGAGACACACACTTATGCAATGCTTGGCAAGTGCTACCAGACATGGTGAAAAGTGCTAAGGGGGGGTGTTGCTGGCGAGGCAAGCATGGGTCACATGCCATGTTCAGGAACTAAAACATGGTTTTATAAACCGTAATGGGCTAAAGTGCCATGGTATATATTTCAGACATCTTAGATTACTTAAAAAGGGGGGGTGGGCAGAAATTTAAAATGAAATTCTAAACATGGTGTTTGGTTTTCCTTGCTTTCAGTGCCCTTGAGAAAACATAACAGTGTTACATAAAATGGAATATTTACCTGCCCCCTCCTGCATCTCACTGTCTGGTCCTAGCCCCTCGCTGTGAGGGTCCCAGCATCGCTCTCCGTGGGGGTCCATACAGACAGGAACTGCCCTGGAAGGCAAGGAGACGTTGTGGTTGAATTAAAATGCCTGAGGGCGGGGCACCTGCTCGGTTAAGCGTCCGACTTTCGCGTAGGTCATGATCTCACGGTTCGTGGGTTCAAGCCCCGCGTCGGGCTCTGTGCTGACTGCCAGCTCGGAGCCTGGAGCCTGTTTCAGCCTGTGACTCCCTCTCTCTCTGACCCTCCCCTGCTCACGCTGTCTCTCTCTCTCTCTCTCTCCTAGAAATAAATAAAACATTTAAAAAAAATAGTCTATAAAAAATTTAAAAAAAAATAAAATGCCTGAGGGCAGTAGGGAACTGTGAAAGATTTTTAAAGCAGAATGAGTGATCAAATGTGTGTTTGGGAAGATCACTCTCCACCTCACAGAATAGACTAGAAGAGGGATTCCAGAGCGGTGTGAGGAGACCAACTAAAAGGCCATTGCAGAATTCTAGGTCATCTTGTTTCCCTTTCCCTTATCTCTCAACCTACTTTTCGGGAAGAAGCTTCCACATCCCGCATCCAGCAGGGCAGTGCCCGCACCCACCAGGGCCAGCTCTGAGCCGCCAGGTGGATGAGGCTGATCTCAGACCTAGAGCAGCCTCACAACTCAAGTGCTTGTTCATTTGCACCGGTCAGCTGTTGGTGACATGTCAACGTCCCAGGTTCTGGCTAATTATTCTCCACATCGTCCGGTGGGAGAACGCAGTTTTTAACCATGAAGGGCTAATTTGTCTCATTAAGATTTCTGGTGCTCCTGGGGCACCTGGGTGGCTTAGTCAGTTAAGCGTCCGACTTTCGCTTAGGTCATGATCTCGCGGTTCGTGGGTTCGAGCCCTGCGTCAGGCTCTGTGCTGACTGCCAGCTCAGAGCCTGGAGCCTATTTCAGAGTCTGTGTCTCCCTCTCTCTCTGCCCCTCCCCTGCTCACGCTGTCTCTCTCCCTCTCTCCTAGAAATAAATAAAAATATTAAAAAAAAATATTTCTGGTGCTCCTGGGGCTCATCTAATTGCAGAGCGGGGATATGGTCCCCTCTGGCACTATGGGACTAGCTCATTTTCACTGCATCTCTTTGCCTTCAAGCTCCAGCTTGGCTGTGTGAAGCCCTTTTCTCAGGCCCTGTAGGTTGGCAACTAGGACTGACCATTGAAAATCTCAATGATTTACAACGTGGGTTCCAGTCCTAATCTATCACCTAATAACTGGTGACCTTAGGGAAAAAAACTAAAAGTCAGTCTCCCTCTTTCAGAAAACTGGAGATGTCTACCCAAGATATCAAGGTTATCTACCCAAGATAAATAAAAACATATGCCCACATAAATATTTGTACCAGCATTATTCACAAGAGCCAAAATGTAGAAACAACCCAAATTTCCAACAACTGGTCAATGGATAAACAAAATGTGCTATATTGGCATAGTATTCAGCAGTAAACAAGGAACAAAGTTTGGCCACATGCTGAGATGCAGATGAACCTTGACACTATTCTGCTGAGTGAAAGAAGCCAGTCACAAGAGGCCACATATCATATGATTCCATTTACACAAAATTTCCAGAGAAGGCAAACTCAAAGAGACGAAAAGTGGAATTGTGGTGGCCCAGGGCTGGGGGAGTAAAAATGAGGACTGAAAGGGGACACAAGTTTTCTTTTTATGGTGACAAAAATGTTCTAAGTTAGATGGTAATTATGGATAGATAACTCTGTAAATATACTAAACATCATTTAAGTGAGTACTTAAAACTAGTGAGTTTTATGTTATATACATCCCCTCTCAATACTTGTGGGGATGAGCACTGGGTGTTATATAGAAACCAACCTGACAATAAACTACTTAAAAAAATATTTAAAAATTTTTAAAAAATAAAGGTGTTTAAAAAACAATCTGACACAAAGTGCTCAATAAATCTTTGATGGTATTGTTATAGAAAGTGTTTTTCTTAAGCACGTAAGGGATATTTATATTTAAAATTTCAGTTTAGGGGCACCTGCATGGCTCAGTCAGTTAAGCATCCGACTTTAGCTCAGGTCATTATCGCACAGTTTGCAAGTTCGAGTCTTACATCAGGCTTTGTGCTAACAGTTCAGAGCCTGGAGCTTGTTTCGGATTTTGTGTGTGTGTCTCTCTCTCTATCTCTCTCAAAAATAAATAAATATTAAAATTTCATTTTAGGGGCGCCTGGGTGGCTTAGTCGGTTAAGCGTCCGACTTTCGCTTAGGTCATGATCTCACAGTTCGTGGGTTCGAGCCCCGCGTCGGGCTCTGTGCTGACTGCCAGCTCAGAGCCTGGAGCCTGTTTCAGTCTGTGACTCCCTCTCTCTCTGACCCTCCCCTGTTCATGCTGTTTCTCTCTCTCTCTCTCTCTCCTAGAAATAAAAAAAAAAAATTTAAAAAAAAATTTCATTTTAGAGGTCTATCACTTTTTGTAAAAAAGAAAACCCACAAAAGACTCAACAAAATTAGATGGCAAAATTTTCATTGTTCATTGTAGCACTATCGGTAATAAAAGAACAAATGTTTGTGTCTCTTTATTGGAAGATCCTTCTCGTATTTTATTTGGAAAGATGAGCAAGGTCTCCTTCCTTCATTTTACTTCCCCTTCTGGTTTTGAAAGGCAGTTTCGCCAAGCCTAATGCAAGAATGTCTGCCTGATTAGCAGAAAACTATCGTCACAATCTCTGGATGGTTTCCAGGGATGTGTTATTATTGAGCTTCATCTTTCCAGAAAGAGCGAAACACTGTCCAGTCTTTGTTATGACTTTATAATAACTGTGTGCTTTTTAAAATTTTTTGGACATACATAAAGGTATGTATGTACATGTCATATATATGACCTCTCTTTTGGAAAACATTGCCCTGCTTGACCCCACTTTTAGGA